>NC_056750.1:817561130-817608630 GCF_019279795.1 Protopterus annectens
AAGTGATTAAGTGTGGTGTGCTAGTATTTTCAATTATTCAAGGGCAGTGCTATGATGAAATTTAAACTGATGAGAGAGTGGTGGGCAAAATTCCAGGAAGAGGAGTTTGTAGATTAAGAGAATGTTCATGCATACTGCATAGTTGTGAGAAAAAAAATATTCACATTGTGTGGTCTGCTCAAGCTTGTGACTATAAAATTCTCTTTATAGAGCTTCTCTGTACTGAATGAAATACAGCTTTAGGTGCATGCAGACATATTGACTAATTACATTATTCTAGAATAAAGAACAGGTTTGCAGGGATTTACCTACATTTGATGTTACCATGTAACAGTGTGCTCTTTATTCATACCACATATGGCAAGAATAAATATCTTATAGCCTAAAACATGACATAGTAAATATAGCACACATTGCATGGGTACATTCTTTACAGCTTATATAGCATGGTATATGTGCTACATATGGCATGGGTAAATACTATGACACTATATCACTATAACAGCCTATAACACAACATAGTAAACACACCACATATGGCATGGGTAAATACCTTACAGCCTATAAAAATGACATAGTAAACATACCACATATTGCACTGTTAAATACCTTAAAGCATATAACATGATATACAATATGTTTTATATTACTCTGCAACTATGCTATTGTTGACGTACACCTCCAGCACATCATATTATGAACATAGATCAGTTATTTAGTCAGGGGATTCTAGAAGGCTTTTATCAGGCTGTGACAGAGATCTCACTAATAAGAGTGTCCATCTAAGCTCCTGGCGGGATACATCTGGTCACATCAGCTTCCAATGGCGGAGTTATGCCCTAATAGAAAACAACGGCAATGGCACAGAACTACATCCAAGGTAGATGAATGATGTCCCTTCTGGGTGGCTCTGACCCTCATAAGTGGAACTCTCCAGTAGTGGGAAAACTGATGGGCTTTAGAACATGGGGTGAGGGGGGAGGTCAGCAGGCATGGAGAAGGAAAGCACCTATAGAAAAAATATGACTGTATTAAGACATGCACTGTATATATTTATGTACCGCAAAGAATAACAAGCAGAGTCCTCACAGCGCTGTGTCTCTGTGATGTAAATAGAGGACATGCACCACTGTCTGATAAAGGAAACATAAGCCTACAAACATCAACAGCAATCATCTACTGTTAATGACAAAGCCTAACTGCACTGGTTGTTATATAGATGCCATACAAATTGAATGCTTTTCTAGAACAGTCAAAACAAATAAAGTTCAGGAACTTTATAAGACAAATGCAGACTAAGAGAAATACATGCTACAACAATCTGCAAAATCACAGCAAACTAATAAGATTATGAGGCACTGTATTATCTTTTAAGGTAAGACATTCTTCTGCATCCTAAAGCAGTATATTGTTACAAGGTTCAGAGCTGAGCACAAAAAGGAACAAAACACTTGATCATGGAGCTAGTCTGTGAATCCACAATGAATGGGTCTCACTCATTAAATGTCACTACTATTGTGTATTACTGATGATCATAATTCACTGCGAATGAGCCACCCCATTTCATCATTTCCTTGCTGAATTGCATACGTGCAAGGAAATGGTCAAAATACATATTACCAAATGCTTGTCTTTTACTGCAGTTTTGCAAATACTTACCCTGGGATTCAATAAGCTCCATGCAGGAATCGTGCTATTCCTGCATGGAGTGAACTGTGTCTGTTTCCACACAGCCCTAACAGCAGCGCACCTTGCATATTCTTGAAGGCGTGCTACTGATAAGGGCTGTATGGACACGAACAGTGAACAAGTGTAGGGGGCGTGTTCCAGTAGTGCTCATACATTTAACATGCCTCCTGCACTCAGAAAGTGCCATACAGCACTTTTTAAAAGTATTTCAGCATAATATTAGAAAACTTCTCTAATATTATGCCAGTATTTCAGTGTCCGCAGACACTGAAATGAAATAAATGAGTATTTCAGTGTCCACTGACACTGAAATACATAGGGGTGTAAGAAAGCAATGTGAGGGATGTGTGACAAGTTCTGTCACACACCACCTGCATTGTAAAAGTGCCGTATGACCATAACACTCTACCTCTTAACCTATTAAAGCAAGAAATCTGGACAAAGGCACAAATAATGGGGGAGAAAGCCCTAAAAATAGGGACACGTTTTAAATATTGCTCTTACAAGCTTAGAAAGTTGATAGAAAACAGGTTATGCATTAGCATGAATTTTCTGAAGGATATGAAGTCTGAAACTGGTATGCCATTATTTTCTGACTACAGTCCTCAATGACTTGCCAGAAAACCACAATTTGATCAGAAACAGGCTAAAAATATGAGACAAAAATCTGGACATTCTGTGAAAATCTGTACAGTTGAGAGGTATGCATAGCCCTCAACTGTACAAGTTTCCCAAGAATGCCCAGATGCCTGACTCACATACCTCTTAACCTCCTAGAGCAAGGATGCTGTACAAAGCCATAAATAATGGGGGGCAAAGGCACATAAATAGGAACACATTTTAAATATTGCACTGACAAACCCAAAAGCTGATAGAATAAAAGGTTTGCAGTAGCATGGATGTCCTGCATGGTATGAAGACTGAAACACAAATGTCTGCCATCTAAAAGTGCTGTACAGCCATAGCCATCAACTGTACACGTTGCTGCAGAATGCCCAGATGGCTGCCTCACATACTTCTCAACTTTCTAGAGGAAGAAAGCTGTACAAAGCCATAAATAATTTTATATATTTTTTTCCATACTAAGGTATATGTTTAAACATAACTGAGCATGTGTACACATTATGACCTTCTGCTCAACATTGCTTAAAATCCCATAGAAGATAAATAAAAATAAACAGCTGAAATTGTCATGCCGAGATAGTGTAGTGGTTACAGTCCCAGCTTTACATGCAGGTGTTCACTGTTTGAGTACCAAAAGAGGCACTTTATTTTTACATGGGAAAGCAGTGTTACAATTATTATTTTAATTTTAAATTAAGTAGTAATTGATACCTGTCAACCAGGGTAGTGTAGCTGGTCTACAATGTAAGTCTGAGTGCATATAACATGTGAAATCACCCATGGACACAGAAGTGTTCCGTACAGTATAGTCACACCTGATGGTAATGTAATGAAAGCACATAGAAGGGTCATGTAAAGTAAATCATATACACTTACTAATATGTCAGTAATGATTAATTAAGTCATTATTCTAATATTTTAATAAAATGAAAAGTGAGCAATGGTTAACAGTGCTCAGCTATGTTTAGCTGGTGTAAGCATTGCTTAAATGTGAATGCTAAGCAGCAGTCAGCTCAGCTAAGTTGGATTTGTGCATTGTTAAGAAATGCTCAGCAATTACCCCTTTAAGCACTGTTCAACCCAGCTTAGTGGGGTTGCGCGTTGCTAAGCTGTGCTTAGCAGTTTCAAAATTGACTAATTACAGCAAAGGTAGGGAATATGGCCTTATTCAAACTGCACCTGGGAACATGGCCAGTACCTGTTATAGTTCAACCTGTGCAGAAACCATGGCTTGGCATAGGTGAGGGTTTGCACATTATGGCATAGCACTGAGGCATCATGGAGTCCAGGGTCATGGCTGGACTCCTCATAAGTAACCATGATGAAAGGTGGCTGCAGGGCCAGTACCAGGGCTCCCAGTATAAAGTGGAGGCCTGAGATCATCTCACTCATGATATCACCAGTGCTACTGAACTGGTGAGTAGGTCCGGCACCACTATGCCGACTTAAAGCAGAGGAAGAGGGCACTCTTTGACCAGTGGATCCAAGATGCCAGGGACAACCATGCTCCAGCAGTTTGTAAGTATCACAGATATAGGTGAACAAAATTCTGACCTGAAGATGTGACAGACAGGTATGCATAATGTTTGTTTTTCTGCCCTATAGCTGCAGCTGTTAACTGAATCTATAACAGAAACTGTTGTGTTTACTCTGGTATGTTGTTGTAGACTTAGAATGGAGCTGTAAAACAAGATATAAATGCTGTGTGTTAACCTTTGCTTTCCAGATTGTAGTAATTCAAAGGGTTAATGCACAGTACAATAACTATCTGTCATGCATGCATCACAGGATTACAGGTTCAGCCTGTCTAACCAAGAGACTAATAGGCAGAAACCAGTAAAACAAGAAACAGCCGTTCCCCATTAGCTCAATGTGATGAGAAATCGCTTAGTTGTTACTTTGCACACCCAGACACGGTTCTAATACAGGGAGTGGTACTAAGATGTGTAAATATCTAGACACAAGGAATCAGGAATATATGTAAAAACAGTCAGGTAGTGTTAACAGATATTTTCTTTACAGGTTTTACAAGTAAGGAAATGTTGGTAGTAGCTGTATGAAGGGTATACTAATAAACTGTGTACAACTGTTCAACTGTACCACCACATGCCTGCAAATGACAGCAGGATAAGTACATACAACATGCACACTTCCTGATACATGTTTCTCAAGTGTCATGCTGTCACAGCTAGTGGTCACTGTTGCCAATAACCCCGGACAAAAATAGGAAACCAGTTGAAGTATGCCAGTGGCACCCTCACATAGCAGCAGTTCAGGGTACTTCTCCTGTGTCCGATATGTAACCCTGACATGTACGAGTCCCCTCTAACCATGTATCCAAACTTGTCACAGTTTGCTCCATACCATTCCAAGATGACAGTTTAATAGGTATGTTTGTGCTACAGAAACTATGGGCCATAGGTAGATGTAAAGTCAGGGTAGACCCATAGAGTATTGAGCAGTTCTGTTGTGGAAAAAAGAAGCATAAACAGTTGTTAATGGACTTTTTGTCTCTCCTCCCACCTCTCATCTACATCAACAATTATTATTCATATACTATGGGTATGTTGTTCTCCAAACCTAATGTTGGGACATGTGTCCTATTATTGTTCATATATTTGATTGGTTTCATGTTAACATTCCTTGTTCAAATAATATTGTTGCTGGCCTGTTGCTGTCAATGTTACTGGCATGCTGTTATGATGCATATTATTGTTCCATTTATGCATGTGTTCTGTTTGCTATGCAACTGTTTCAAATATGTTTGATGGGGTTAATTGGAACACCCACCCATGCTGTTCCAACTAATCTTGAAATGTGTTGATCATGACTAACCAACATATTTTGTAAAACCTCAACACCATAGCACATTTGGAATGGCAGATCCCAGTGGATCCACCTGTCCTACCTCATCTGGCCGTGACACTGGGCCCCAACATGTCTGGGACCCAATCCGGGACTTCTTCATCTGTTGGACCTGCACCACTTTCAGGTGGTACCACCTCAGGGAATGGGGCCTGTCCACCCCCCTGGGAGTGGGTGCAGACAGGATCCTGTTACCCTCAGTCAGATCCAGGGTTTGGTGTGCAACACCATTAGAGCACAGTTGGGTGGGCAGCTGCACCAGATTGAGGGCCACCTGCTGCACCTGTCCTCTGGTCCAGCCCCCATCACAGCCACCTTTGGGGCTGTGGGGACCTCAGTCCCACTGTATCCAATTGATGACTCATGGGCTTCAGATTCCCAACCACTCTCCCCGTCAAAGATGTGTACCCTCCTCATATGTCATATACCATCCCTGTCGGCTGTCTTGCCTGTCTTGTCTGTCTTGCAAATGAAACCCATCCTACCCAACCTACCTCCTCAAACATGCCTACAGCCCTTCCCCAACATCCTACTCTCACCTTTAAGGAAAAAAGGGCATCTGTCCTGAAAAATAAAATTGCCCCATACATAGCTCTACATTTTGCCCCCATGTACAGTGAAACTAATCAATCAACCAACAGATTATTCTGAAATGTCTGTTGCCAACACCCCTCCCTGTGGGGTGTGAGGCTGTAAATACCAAATTCTACACATTATTCACAGCTGTTGCTGCAGAAGAAATGTAGAGCTATGGTCCTTTCCTACACCCATCCTGCACATCCCTAGCTGCTTTTCCTAATGTTTTACCCCCTGCTTGCCCCTATTTCACCACTTTCCTCTTACCATTTTTTCTTTTATTTAATGAAATTAGCCCAGCTGTAAGTGGGAGTAAGCGGTGCTAAGAGTAGCTAACAGGGCTTAATCATCTGTTAGCAGTGCTTAGCTCTATGCAAACCTATGCAAACCATCTTAAAGCCACTTAAAACTGCTTTAATCACTTTGTCTCCATCAGTCACTGTTCTGCCTAGCAATAAAATAATCAGCCTTGCCAAATTTTGAACCCAGGACCCTGTATACTACAGTCAGAGCAATGTACCACTACACCATTTGAGTGGTAAGAATTTCTGATGCTTTTTCAAACATATCATGCAGTAGAGTCATTCAACAGTAGGGAAAAAGCTCTGTGGAATCACTCAGGTTTTGTATATACACACACACACACACACACACACACATATATATATGTGTGTGTGTGTGTATAGAGATACATATATATGAAAAAAATATATTAAACTATATATATATATATATATATATATATATATATATATATATATATATATATATATATACCAACCTCTTAGTGAAAGATGTCTGAGAAAATGCTGTAAAAATGGGGGGACAATGGGCCAAAACTAGGGATGTTTTTTAAATATTGCTATTAGAAATGTAGAAAGTTGCTAGAGTAACAGGGTTTGTTTCAGCATATATTTTCTGAAGGATATGAAGTCTGAAACTGAAATGTATGCCATCATTTACTGACAGAAATCCTCAGATCATCACGGTGATTTACCAGATAAATACAAATAATTTGTGGGACAGACCAAAAATATGAGCAATAAACCTGGGCATTCTGAAACAATACAGCCAGTTGACAGGAATGCTCAGAACCCCTTAGTGCAATGAATCTAGACCAAGCCTGACAAAGTGGGGGAGAAAACCATGAAAATATCGGCATATCTGAAATACTTGAGTAGATAAGTTGAGATAGTGGTGCAGTAACACCATCTGTTCTGACATATATTGACTGAAATAGCACAAGTGCAAGACTCAGTTGCTTCTCATTAGTTAGTGACTTAAATCCTCACTTCATCCCACTCATTTGTCAGAAATACACAACACTTATGGGGACCAGACCAAAGATATGAGCCAGACAACTGGACATCCTATGCATATCTGGACAAAACATGACATCAGGGAAACTACACTGAGCTGCTAAGCATGTCACCAAGCACCTTTCAAACTACAGTCAGACTGACACAACACTACCCCAAATAAGCTATGAGGAATTACACATGCATTTGCAAATATATCAGGCACTAAAGGGATGTAACAGCACTAAAAAACAAGAAACCAGTGTGAAAGTACATACCCACAACCAATTTCACCACAGTCACAGTGACATACCAGTAAGCCAAATGAACACTAGAGTATAACGACTGTGTGAACAAAAATATCATGTTTGCCACTCACACACTAACCCTACATATAGTGCCCCAAGTCACAGTGTAAAAGGAATCCTTAGGTGGTACGGGACATGTCTCAGTCTGCCCCTACAAACATATACAGCCAATACACCACCAAAAACTGGAGCAGCATGCACAGTCAGTTAGAAAAGGAGCCATAACACTTACATCTACCTCCCTCCAGACACATCCCAACTAACATTTACACACTATACTGCTACATAATCCTGGCAGTCTATTAACAATTGCCAGACATACACATACCTCTCAACTGTACAGATTCCCACAGAACAACACAGTCCCCCACTTGCTAATGGCATGCACTTTCAGACTGGTGTCTGTTTTTCAGTGCTGTTACATCCCCGTAGTGTCTGATATATTTGCAAATACATGTGTAATTCCCCATAGCTAATTTGGGGTAGTGTTGTATCAGGTTTTGTCCTCATATATATGGCCACTCCCTCATAACATGCCTGGCATCCTGCTGCATCACTGGGATGATATCAGGAATGAAGGCATTAAATAATGATATACCATGACTATCAACCTCTTACTGCATGATATCTGGACAAAGCTTGACATAATTGGGGGGCAGATGCCATAAAACAGGGGAGTATTTGAAATATTGCTGTTATATACTGAAAAAAGTTGCTGGTGTTGCAGGGTTTGTTGCAACATATCTTTTCTGAAGGATATGAAGTCAGAAACACAAATGGATGTTAGCATTTACTGAATGCAGTCCCCAGAGTATGCTACTGATTTGCCAATGACAAAAACTATCTGAGGAACAGACCAAACATAAGAGTCAAACCTCTGGCCATCCTGTGGATGGCCCTACAGTTGAGAGTTTTGTCAACCACATAACACTGTCAGAGTTAAAATCATTCAGAAAATCCATGTCCACACAAGCTCTGTTAAACTAGCATTAATCCAACTGTATAACAGCAATACTTACATTCTGTCCCTAAGTCTGAAACCTTCTCCCCCATTTTGTTGGGCTGTCTCCACATTTTTTTGTTGTAAGAGGTATTTCCAACTATCGTCTGTGATGCTGTTGTCCACACACCTCCATGATCTCCACCTCAGAGGCAAGGAAAAGGTCAACACGCACATCAAGTATTGAATTATAGGAGTGTGTGGCCATGCCATTGGCTATAGGAATAACAACACAGCTGGTCTGCATGCCATTAGCAAGTGGGGGACAGCAACTGGTGCACAGGCCATCACCCACTCATGAGCATTAACTACAAAAGGCAAGCTGCTACCTATGCAAAACAGGTCTATACCTCTACATGTGTAGACAGAGAGGGGGGGGAGAGAGAGAGAGAGACAGGAACAGAAACAGAAACCAACATAAAAAAAACATATGTCAAACAAGTAAGCATATAGTGGACTGCAGTAGGGGCTATGCAATAATGGGAAGAAGGATGTTAAACAAATATGTCTCAACAAGACTTGCTGTACTGCTATATTGCTGATCAGCACCTATGGCCATAGCATCTGAGTCTGTCTGCAGTGACATACATCACAGCTCAAGCCCCTGAGTGACCCCAGGAAAGGATGGCTCGCATATGACTACAACTGGAGTGTCTATTGAACAATACTGACTGTAACACTGCTAGGCCAGCTAGTGGGATGTCATAAATATCCATATGTTACTTGTGAATACAGCTATGATACACATGTTTGTCTCACAAATCTAAGAGATGTATACAGGGTATGTACATAGTAAACTACTGTCACAGACATGTCTGTTGAACTGAGTGTGATATATTGAGCTCACACCATTCAACTGTCCAGCGTTATGCACACTGATGATATGTGTCCCTCATATTTGTAGTCATTTACTCATATAGAGTTGTGTTGTGCCTGGCAAATTATTGGCAAATCTGTGAAGATGACATTAGAATATAATAGAATACATATGAGTGTCAGACATCCTCCAGGGTATTTCTGTGAATGCAAAACCTACTGTGTTATAAACTGACTAAGTGTGTTACATCAATATTAATAAAGTGTCACTAATTTTGGGCCATTGTCCCCCTTTTATGTGTGTTGTCATTCAGATGTCCTGCTCTAACAGGTTGAGAGGTATGACTGAGCAGCAAGAGTGTAAATACAGTGTGTCATACTGACATAGAACAGAAATGTATATCAGGTATTACCTGTGTACATGTATGTAAGAGTAGGTGTAGTTGGAAGCCACAAAACAACAGACATGAGATGCAAAACATCAGGTAAATAAGTTGTACCTGTTGTACATGTGTGTAATCTTAGTTTCTGTGCATCCAACAGACATACATTTCTACAGCTACTGGTTGTTGCATTGCCCTGACACAGACATGGGTACTAGAATAAGCATGATTATCAGGTTGAAAATTGAGAGGTGTCCAACTGTGTTATGACCTTGTGTCCATGCCTACTACAAACAGCTATAGGAGTACCTACATAGCTGTATGGATTCAGCAATGCCTGACTCGTAAAATCTGCCTCCACCAAGGTAGAGTAATCCCCTTTGCTGGACAGCAGCAATACACAAACCACATAATCAGTCACTATATTGGCTGTACAGGGCCACGTAGGAGCAGGCACCAACTTGGGAGCAAGTCAACCTGTGTCTGAACAAGCATATAAGGTCACAAGTGAGTTACTGAAGGCTAACTATGAGTACAAACTGGACACATCCACCAAGACCAATCACAAGGCCTTCTACACATATGTCTTCAATCTCAGAGACAACAACCCAACCCACCCTGTACTGGTGGTCAATCACACTACATACACACATAGCATATCTATAGCCAACTAGCTGCAGACAGGTTAAGAGAAAACATCCTCCTCTTGTCCCACCATCAGTATAGGTGGATATGCACAGCACCTGCACCCCTCCCATCACCATCAGGGAGCAGGTCCATAATGCCTAATCAAAGGCAACAAAAGTAAGTCTCCATGGGACCTGATAACTTCCCTGTTTGCATCCTACATGAACTCAGGCATATGCTCCCAGCTCCATTGCACATTGTTTGCAAGCAAAGCCTGAGCACCATTGACATCCCATTTTCAAGGAAGATAGCCACTGTCATCGCTCTACACAAAGGTGAATGATGAATGGTGGATTATGCAATTTACTGGCCCTCATTGGAGGGAACATGACACATCAGGACCAGGAGTGTAATGCAAGCTCATACTGTGCTGATAGATGAGAGGGGTATGTTGTGGTCGTAAGTGGTGGCTAATGCTAGTCAATGTTGATGTACAGGTTATGTAAATAATATTGGCCAATGTATGAGGTCCTGCGATGTGTTTCCTTGTTTATGTCTTCCAGGTGAAATGCAGCGAGCAAGACAGCCAGCATACACTGCAGCTGAAACTGTGGCCATTACTGATATGATAATCCAGCACCATAGGGTGATGTTTGACCATAGCCAACAGAATCTGCAGGAGCAGACCACCCTGTGGGATGAGCTTGTCCACAGAATAAACAACTTGGGCCAACCATGGATGCACATACGATCAGGTCAGGCATCGGGCGATTGACCTGATACACCATGCCCTGCAAAGGGCTGCTACTGTGGCCAGGGACTGTACCTCCACAGGTAGGGGTCCTACTACACAGGCCCCACTTACACTAATGGAGGAGCTCCTTGCCAACCTTGGGCAGCCACCACATGCCAGCAAAGTCAACACATACAAGTAGTGGAGGTGGGTGTCACCCAGACAACAGGAGAGGAGCATCCAGGTAGGGCCGCTGTGCACATCAATTAAATACTGTAGCAGTCATACTGGCTTCCATAAAGTATCTAGATGCATATGTCAGGTCAAACTGCATTTGTGGGTGGGGTTTTGTAATGCACACAAGTGCACATGTATGATGAAGGACATAAAATTGTGTAGTATCAGAGCTTGTATTGTACACATGCAGAAAATTAGCATTCATCTTGTACCAATGCCACATGTGAGTCTGCTGACAATACCTCTCCCCCACAACTACATAGGTACCTCTGGTCTGGATGTGGGACAGCAGCCTGAAGCCGGTGAGTATGGTATTGTCCTGTTGTGGCTCACCAATACCCCAGGCATGTTAAAGTTATGCATTTTACCATGCACACAACTGTTACTCTTAGCCATATTGCGATATGTGCATCTTCACTTGTGGTGGGGATAACCGCATTGCATCAAAGTGGTCATCACAGGGGCCTATTTGCAGGAGATGTAACATATCTGTAGCATACCTCATAACCTGTCAGTGCAAGAAATCTCGACAAAGACTGACAAAATGGGGAGCCAAAGGGCAAGAACTGGGGACATGTTTTAAAAATACTGTTATGCAGTGCCTATAAAAAGTGTACACACCCTTGTTAAAGTGCCAGGTATGTGTGATATACAAAAATGAGACCACAAGAAAACATTTTACAGCTCTTCCCGCCTTTAATGTGACCTACAACCTGTACAATTCAATTGAAAAACAAACCAATCTGTTAGGGGGAAAAGTATGAAAAATAAAAAAAATGTACAATAAGCTAGATGCATAACTGTGCACAGCCTGAAGCTAATACCTTGTTGAAGCAGCTTTTCATTTAATTACAGCATTATGTCTTCTTGGGTACACACTTGCCATCAATTACAAACACGCTTTGATTAACAACAAATAACAGTCAGCTGCCTATTAGGCTTTTCCTGACATTTAGTCAGTTGCCTGCTACAGCAACAGCCATGGTTCACAGTCAGCTTTACAAAGCATCAAAGGGATCTCTTTGCTGAAAGGTATCAGCATGTATAAAGGTACAAAAATATTTTCATAGCACTGCATATACCATGGAACATGGTGAAGACAGCCATCAAAAGGTGAAGGAAATATGGGACAACAGTGACATGGCAAAGAAGTGGATGTCCCTCCAAATTTGATGAAAAGACAAGACCAAAACTGGTCAGGGAGGCTGCCAGGAGACCCACAGCAACACTAAAGGAGTTGCAGGAATCTCTGGAAAGTACTGGTTGTGTACTTCATGTGACAACAATCTCCCGTATTCTCCGTATGTCTTGCCTATGGGGTAGGGTTGGAAGATGGAAGCCTTTTCTCACACAGAATAACATCTAGGCCTGGCTACATTCTGAAAAGCAATACATCAAGTCTCCCAAAAGCATGTGGGAAAATGAGTTAAGGTCTAATGAGGCCAAGGTTGAATGTTTTGGCCACAGTTCCAAAAGGTTTGTTTGGCCCAATAACAACATTATGCATTACCAAAGTAACACCATCCCCACAGTGAAGCAAGCTGATGGCAGTGTCCTGCTTTGGGGTTGCTGTTCATCATCTGGAACTGGGGCTTTAGCCAAGGTGGAGGGGATTCTGAACAGTTCCAAATACCAGTCCCTTTTGGCCCAAAATCTTCAGGTGTCTGTTAGATAGCTGTAGATAGAAAGGAATTTCACCTTTCCACATAACAATGACCCAAAACATACATCCAAATCAACAAAAGAATGGTGTCACCAGAAGATATTCAACATTTTGGAATGACCCAGCCAGAGCCAACACCTACTTCCAATAGAAAATCTGTGGGGTGATCTGAAGAGGACTGTGCACAAGAGATGCCCTCGCAATCTGACAGAGTTGGAGGGATTATGCAAAGGACAGTGTGCAAATATTGCCAAGTCAAGTTATGCCATGCTGATAGACTCCTTCCTAAGAGGACTGAATGCTGTAATTAAATCAAAAGGTGCTTTAACAAAGTATTAGTTTAAGGGTGTACACAATCATTCAACCAGCCTATTAAATGTATTTCATTTACTATATGTTACCCCTAACCAATGTGTGTGTTCCTCAATTGGATTGCACAGGTTATAGTTCACATTAAAGGTGGGAAAAGTTGTGACATGATTTCTGTGGTCTCATGTTATATATCACAAAAACCTGGCATGTTAACAGGGGAGTGTACACTTATTATATCCACTGTGAGCTTAGAAAGTTGTTAGAGTAACCAGATTTGTTTTAACATACATTTACTGCAGGTTTTGAAGTCTGCAACTCAAATTATGTCATTAATTAGTGATGCCAATCCCAGTAATGTGTCAGACAAACACAGGCTTTATGAGGAACAGACCAAAAATATGAGCCACACATCTAGACATTCAGTGAAACTCTGTACAGTTAAGCAGTATGTTCAGTAGGAGTTGCCATTGTGCTATACAGGTGAACAGCAATAATGTGTACATGGGTGCAGTGTGTGCTAGGTGAAGGCCCATCACCTACTAACACTACTCATGTATCCCAGAGGTGTATATTAGTAGTAACATTAAGTGGAAATGGCTGCACTGTATGATGTTGAGGGCCTGTCCAGAGTGTATATGTTGTGGTCTGGCTGTGTGTCGTGAATGTCACCAGCTGGCTATTGTGAGATCTGAGTAATGCCTTTGTGCCACCTCACCTGTATGTGTCTGTGTGTGTGCATTTGTGTGTGTGTGTGTGTGTGTGTGTGTGTGTGTGTGTGTGTGTGTGTGTGTGTGTGTGTGTGTGTGTGTGTGCATTCATGTGTGTGTGTGTGTGTGTGTGTGTGTGTGTGTGTGTGTGTGTGTGTGTGTGTGTGCATATCTGTGTGTACCAGCAAACCTCATAGTGCAGGTATTAATCTACATATGTTGTCTTCCTCTCATGGGTGGACATGGTGGTCCTGGTCCCTCCTGCTCAGAATCTGATGTCAGTGTCTCTGCAGACTCTGACAATGATGGTGGTCCTACTAAGGCACAGATGGGATTGTCAGGGTCTGAATCTATGCCATCGGTTGGCATCTCACAGTCATCCACAATGTCTCCACACAGTCACATGGCCCACACATACCCCATCCCCAGCAGCCACAAATAATGGACAGTTGGTGGGTGGTGGCATGGAACAGGCTAGTGTGGTGACTATGGCAAGTGTGAGTGTAGACACTTGCCATAGTCAGAGTGCAGGTGAGGTCCCACACTGGGGGATGGACAGGGGTGCTTGAAGGAGGACCGCTGCCCATCAAACCGCTGTCACAAGTGCCACAGCAGGTGTCACCAGATGTATGTTTCAGGCTGTCATGGATGCACAGGCACATAGTGAATGCAACACCAGACAAATACTCAGGGTCTTGGATGCAACTCTTCCTGGCTTACGTGATGACATACTTGACCTTTTTGAGGCCACACATCAAAATGCTGAGGTCATAAACAGATGGTGGGGTAAGACCTTGGCAATCCACAAACATGGAATGTCTGTGCTGCAGTGTGTGGTGGGAGATGAGCATCGGCCATGTGGATGTAGGTCAGCACCAACATCAGCTGAGAGTATACATGGCTGTGCACCTTCACACTCCCATAATGGCAGTACAATCAGCACTACTGAAGGGTGGGTGCTGTCCACACCACAATGGAGCAGGTCCTGGGTGGTCCCATCAGGGACATGGATCCAGCAGACAACAGTCACCATCGAGGAGTAGTACTTCATCTGGCCTTGGGCTTGGTGGTGCCAGTGAGACCACTGACAGGACCAGTTCATGTGTCCATGTGCAGAGATGGTGAACTGTACACCCTGCCATGTATGGTCCACAGCTGTCCAACATACCCCTGTGTAGGGCAGCCACATGGCGTGACTGTGTGCATACAAACACACACACACATCACCATCACAGCCAGGTCAATCCACGAACCCCTTCTGCATGGCCCATTCATAGAACACATCACCAAACACACACATGATGTCAACAGTATGGCCCATCCTAGGCCTCTGGCAAACCCACACAACACCCTGTGCATATGATGATACCTGTGCCACATCCCTGTCATCCATACCACTGATGCAGGGACATGCTAATATGGTTCTGCTGTACAGGGAGAATTCAGTACAGTTTAGCTATGTAATGCTGTGTAATGTGCTGTCAGTTGGCATTTGTAGTGGGTACACTTCAAAGTGTGTGTACCTTTTCAGCCGTGATGCATTATTGGTGTTAGTAACACTGACTGAATGTAGTCTCACATGCTGTATTCTGTTTGTGTTCTATGTGTCTGTGTGTCAGCAGGATATGGTCCTGCAGACATTGCCAATGAGGGGTATGGCAGAGTGGTAACACATCGACCATATAATAGCCAAGGTACAGCTGTATATGTACACATTTACCAGGTCTGTATAACAGTTATTGCATGTGACACAGAGCGTATAGGGCTGAGGGGTGTATACAGGTAAGTCTATGGTGGTTAACATCAGCAGCTCTTGTAAAGTGGACAATGGTAAGTGTAGTGGGTGGAACACACCTCAGATTGTTAAAACCCACACACCCAGAGGATATTTTCTCAACCAAGCACACAGTCAATACTGTTCCCACACACACACAGTCACACACACACACACACACACACACACACACACACACACACACACACACACACACACACACACACACACACACACACACACACACACACACACACACACACACACAGGGTCACAGTTGCCAGTGTTGGGTGTGGAACCCTTACCCACCTAGTTAGTGGTACTACAGTCTTATGCGGTTATTGCAGGTGGCATTGAACTAATAATGTGATGACTCTTCCAAGGTACCTGTAAAGTGAATAACATCACATGCCCTTGTGAGGTATGGCAAAGGGGGGTGTACTAGGTGGAAAAGGACTCATTATACTGTCACTTATGAGTCTACACACTCACAAACACTGCTATATACATCAATGCACACACACACACACACACACACACACACACACACACACACACACACACACATTTGCCAGTACTGATATTAGCAGCCTTGCCTATCATGTTATTCATTCCATACTGTTACATAGCTGTTGCACACAGCACGGAGCTTATAGGGCTAAAGAGTGTCTACAGATACCTCTACGGTAGATGTAAACAGTGGCCTTCATAAAGTGGACATTGGGATGTTTACTGGGAGTACCATGGCCTAAAATTGTAAACCATGGCCACCCAAATGGATATAGTTCTCACTAAAACACACACACACACACACACACACACACACACACACACACACACACACACACACACACACACACACACACACACACACACACATTTGCTAGGACTGAGATTAGAATCCCTACCTATCTAGTTATTGCTATTACAGTGTTATGCATTTATCGCACGTGCCACAGAGCTTATAGGGTGAAGGGTGTCCCAAGGTACTTCTAAGGTGAGGAACATCACCAGCCCTTGTAAAGTATGGCAATGGGAGTTGTATTGGGTGAAAAAGGCCACAAAATACTTTAACCATACACACTTACACACAATCATTTGCCAGGACTGAGACTAGAACCCCTGCCTAATTAGCTATATGCACTATAGTATTACGCAATTATCACATGTGCCACACAGCTTGTAGAGCTGTGGGCTGCCCAAAGCTACTTCTAAGGTGACTGACATCTGCAGGACTGCTAAAGTAGGGCAATGGGAAGTGTACTCGGTGAGAATGGGCTCAATATCTTTAACTTACAAATGCACACACTTTTACATTTGCCAGGACTGAGATTAAAACCCTTGTCTAACTATTTATACTATAGTGTTATGCAATTATTGCATGTGTGACAGAGCTTGTAGTGCTGTGGGCTGCCCAAAGCTACAATGTGACTGAAATCTGCAGGACTGCTACAGTAGGACAATGGGAAGTGCACTGGGTGTGAATGGGCTCAAAATATTTAACCTACATACACAAACACACACACTTTTACATTTGCTAAGACTGAGATTAGAATCCCTGCCTAACTAGCTATTTGTACTATAGTGTAATGCAGTTATCACATGCATGACAGAGCTTATAGAGCAGAGGCCAGTCTAATGGTATTTCTATGGTGAATGACATCAGCAGATCTTGTGAAGTAGGGAATGGGAGGTGTACTGAGTGGGAATGGACTAAAACATATATTTCTACACACACACCCACAGTTACATATGCTGTTACTGGGAGTAGAACCCCTATCTATTTAGTTATTTGTATTATAGTGTTACACAGTTATCACATGCACTATAGAGCTTACAGGATTGAAGCCACTCAAAAGGTACTTCTATGGTGAAAGACATCAGCAGATCTTCTAAAGTAGGGAAATGGTAAGTGTACTGGGTGGGTAAGGCATCATAATACTTAGACCTACACAAACACACACACACACACACACACACACACACACACACACACACACACACACACACACACACACACACACACACACACACACACTCACACATATACACACAAAAGGTAGGTGATGTGATATTACAACCCCCACCTCAGTACCATCAGACAATGACTCTCATCTTTATGTTGGGACATGAAACTGTTTGCAGCAGGACATCACTTTATGCCACTCAGGGTATCCCTGTGTATGACTCACTCTCTGTGTGTCTCCCTGTGTGGTCTCACTCTATCACTGTCTGTCCCTGTCTTTCCCATGTCTATGTGCATGTATGCTTCACATATTGTAATATATATATATATATATATATATATATATATATATATATGTGTGTGTGTGTGTGTGTGTGTGTGTGTGTGTGTATCACATGCAACAGATGCAGATATACCACATAGGGGTCACCTACAGCTGGCTGTGGGTAATCCTGTCTGAAGGGTGTGTGTGGAGACAGGTTTACGTAGCTGTGTGTATGCAGAGACAGCTGCACAATACAGATATATATAGTCTAATGTGGTGTCAGACATGGGCTTCACTTCTCTAAGTGTAGAAGCATGCTCTGTATGACCTTCTATAGTAAGTGTGGGAATCCATTCTAGGGATAGTTGTAGTCCAGTCCAGAGTGTTGTGTGCTACAGCCATACCTTGCCACTTATTTGTGCAAGATAGCTGGAGACAGGCTGCCAATATAGAGAAACAATGGGCCAAACATAGGGGGCTACTGTAACTATTGGTCTTGCCAATGAGTGAGTTGCTTGAATTACAGGGTTCATTTTAGCAGACATTTTCTGACATATGTAATGTTTGATACTGTACTGTATTATGTCATTACCTACTGACAGATATCATCAGATCATCACAGTTATTTAACAGATAAATACAAGATGGATGATGCACAGACCTATATTATGAGGCAAAGGCTAGACATTCTTCCACAATCCAGTTAGTTGGGAGGTGTGGCTACAGTCAATTGACTGATGAAGCTGTGTAAAAGATCCAATATTGGCTGAGGATCTCCTGATTGCACAGTAATCTTCTTACCTGAAAGGTCATATCCTGGTGTGGCCATACCTCTCAACTGTACAGATTTTCACAGATTATCAAGATCAATGCATCATATATCAGTTCGGTTTCCTTTAATATTGGGGTTTTCTAGCAAGTTTGTTGCAAATCACTCAGGGTTGCAGTCAGGGAATAATGACAAAACATTAGAGTTCCAGACTTCATACTCTTCATGACATCCATGCTACTACATGCCCTCTCTTCTAACATGGGCCTTTATCCCACCATTATGTATGGCTGTGTCCAGATTTCCTGCTCTACAAGGTTGAGCTAGGCTACTAGCATTTAGTCATTTGCATTTTGTTAATATGGACCTCATAAGGCACTATGGGTGAGGCATGGCAGTGCATTCTGTCACTCATATGTTCCCAGGCTGCCAGGCAGTGGACCCCCCCCCTGGGGTGACAATGGTAAGTGACAGAATGCACTGCTGTGCTTCTAGGAACCATACCTCTCTATGTATGTGAGCCAGATATCTGGACAAAGCCATAGGTTAATTGGGTGACAAAGGCCTAAATATAGGGACCATTGTAACTACTGGCCTTACAAACCTAGAGTGGTGATACAATAACAGATTTTGCATTAGCATGCATTTTTCTATAGGGTATGAAGTCTGAGACACTACAATCCATCATTTAGACTTTCGTGGTTTGCCAATGATTTGCCAGACAACCACTATTTCAGAATAAAGGCACCACAATTATGATGCAAACCTCTGTACATTTTGCAAAAGGCCTGTACAGTTGGGAGGTATGGTAGGCATTGTGTAGGATACTCCAACCTGTATACTGTTCATATGTGTGGCCGTGACCTGTCCAGGTTTCCAGCAGTAATAGATATTGACATCTGGACAATGTGTACAACTCCTAATGTAGGTGTAGCTGACATGCAAAATAGTAGGCACTGTGATTCTTGGAACATGGCCCTGTCTACCACAGTACTGTACCTACAGCCAGTGCTGGCCACATCCTGACAGTATTTCCCATAAGTGATCCCTGCATATTGTGGACATGCAACAAATTATCCTATTGATTGGGACAGCCCTGGCAATGTGGGCTGTGTTGCTATTGCCCTACAAACTTACATGTTACTGCATTTCTATGGGAATATGGGTGTGGTCAAACCTGTCAACGGTACACATTTGCACATACTGTGCTGATATTGGCTTTACGTTTTGGTTCCATTAAGCATAGTATTGTGCCCTGTCTTGGAGAATAGAGGCATATCACTAGAGACCACAGGTTAGATTGTAATGGCATACAATTGAGTTTCAGACTTCTTACCCTTCATACCCTTACTGCAAGGCCTGCTGTGATATCACTGTGTAAGTCTGTAGGGGGTATTCCATCACTGACGCCATTTGTGGGCCTTTGCCAGACATTCCTTATAGTTTTCTACTGCTAACTTGCTGGATGAGTCTGAGGGGTGAGTATGGGATCCCCACATCGACATCCATGCATGTGACCTATGATCCCCCTCTTAATTGGCCCACCACATATACTGCAATAGGATTTGTCATCTTGGATAATACTGCATAGTGTGGGGAAACCAATATTGGGCAGACATTTCCTGGTGTCCCACATAGCTGTCAGTTGTCTGCTGCTACCCCAGTAGGCCACCCCATTCCCTTGCATGCATGCAGCAATACCATAGATATGCTACCAGAACATACTACTCCATTCATTTATTGTTTAGAAGACTGACTTACCTTGTGCCTGCAGCAGTTGTGTGGACAGTGGGTGAGAGCTGAGTCTGTCAGATGTATGCAGTACACTGCTTATACAGGGTAAGCTAATAGTAGTGTGATGTATGTGGCATCCATTTTACTTTGTGTATGAAATGAAGAGCGGTATCAGTCCCTGGGTCCCTACAATGCCAGTATGTGTGCTATGCAGTTCCTCTTTGCCAAAGCCTAGACATACTGGGCACACCTCCATCAAGGCCACCACAGACACAGAGGGACTTGGAAGAGGAACTTCTTGAGCCTGCCCTTGTAGGCAGAAGGAGGCATGCTGCAGAAACAGTACACAGATGGATGTAACCTACACAAAGTGCATCTAAAATAACTGTCAACTGCACACAACTCTGGAATTATACATAGAGGTTAGCATCACATTAGTTGTGCCTCTAGTATGGAATACTGGTAGTCTGGCCAAATCACCACCACAGACAAAAGGCACAATGATAAAGTAATGACAGGCTGCCCATGTCCACACACATGCCAACATAAGGGAAATGTCCTAGGTATATCTGTCACTCAGGTATCAGTAGCTTCCATATCACACATGCACCCAGCTGACCCCACCATCAGCCAAAGGTGTATCACAGGTCATATCCTTGTTGTAGGGAATGCATACAGCATGAACCCAGATCTGTATGGGACTACATACATGATGCTGCATGCTAAATAGGTGTCCCATGCAGGTGTGTCTCTAACTGTAAGCAGCAACCTGACTGCATCCAGACTTGTGGATCAGTATGAATAGGAAACCACTGTCACTCCAGGGTAATCCACTGGCTTGCAGCCTGTGAACGTATGAGTGACAGAATGCACTGGCCTGCTACAGATGGCCTGCAGCACTCTCTAATGGCCTATAATCCTCTGGCCATTGTGCCAATGTATGGAATGTTAGGGGTCCTAACTAACAGCCTAACACAGTAAACAGAAAAGAAATGCAAGGCCATGCTGAAAAATGGCAGTAACATGCCTCCACATGTCCTACTGCAAGAACTGTAGACCTGTGGATACTACTTGGATAAAGGCCCAATAATGTTAGGAGGATAGAATAACATGTGAAGTCTGAAATTCTAATGTCTGCCTATACTACCCCCTGACTGCAAACTCATGAATGAAAAGCCACAAAACTGCTTGTAAACCACAATGTGAAGGTAAAATGACCAGATATATATGAGTCCTGCCTCTGGATAACCTGGGTGTAACTGTGCAGCTGAGAGGTATGGCCAAAGCAGGATATGACCATTCTGTTAAGTTGAGAAAAGCACATGAAGGGGATCCCCAGCCAGCATACTACCAAGGTGCTGGACCATTTACACAGAAGCAGCAGTCTATTGTCTGTAGCTACCCCGACACTATGGCAGGAGTGTGCCAGAATGTTTATTCTATATGCTTCAGAATATTGGTCTCAGCTTCATTCATCTTGTATTTCCCTGGTAAATCACTGTGAGCAAAGAATATCTGTCAGTAGTTGATGTGATACATCAAAGTGTAAAACAGTACATATGTCAGAAAATCTGTGCTACAACCAATCATGTTACACAAGCAGCACAGACAGCAATAGTTACAGTATCCCCCTTATGTTACACCCATTGTGTCACCATATTGGCAATCTATCTATAGATATCCTGCAGAAACAGGTTGCTAGGTGTAGCTGTACCACACAAAACCCTGAAATGGAGTCCAACTCTCCCTGGAATGGATGCACACACTCAATATAGAAGGTCATACTGGGCATGCTCCTACACTTAGAGAAGTGAAGCCCATGTCTGACAACACAGTGGACTATAAATATCTGTTATTTGCAGATGTTTGTGCACACACACCAAATTGTACACCATTGATACTTCACACACACGGACACACACACACACACACACACACACACACACACACACACACACACACACACACACACACACATTGGTTAGGAATACTCACATATATCTAAGGCCAACATAATATAACATGTCAGACATACACACAAAGAGACACGGAAAAGAGAAGACAGACAGCGACAGAGAGAATCCCATTATGAGGCCTTTCCCACCCACTACACATCCCATTATCTTATATCACATGATGTGCTGATTTCATTCACTGTAGAAATACCTTTTGTTAGCCCTCAGCCCTATAGTCTCAGTGGTGCTTGTGATAACTGTGTAACACTATAGTTCAAATAAGTATCCATGTAGCAGTTGTAATCTCAGTCCTGTCAAATGTAAAGCTGTGTGTGTGTGTGTGTGTGTGTGTCTGTGTGTGTGTTTGTTTGTTTCTAGATGAATGAGTTTGAGGCCATTCACACTCACTACACTTCCCTCACCCCTCCTTTAGCACTGCTGCTGATGTCACTTACCTTTAAAGATACCTGTGGACAACTTTCCAGCATTTAAGTTCCATGGCGCTCATGATAACTGTAATACTGTAGTGCAAAACATTACTTAGGTAGGAATTCTAATCTCAATACCAGCAATTGTAAAAATGTGTTTGTTTGTGTGAGACTGTGTGAATCTGTAGGTCGAAGCATTTTCTATCCATACACAGTCAGTACATTTAATGTGTAATACTTTACAATGGCTGCTGATGCCACTCTCCTTAGAGGTATGTTTGGACACTGCTCTAACTATAAGTTCTGTGGCATGTGTGATAAATGCATAGCAGTGTAGGAGCAATAACTAGATGGGTAGGGGGTTGAATATCATTCCTGGCAAGTGTGCGTTTGCGTGTCTATATATATGTGTGTGTGTTTGGACCTTCAAGATTTTGGCCCCATTTACACCCAGTACACTTCTCAGTGCCCACCTTTAGCAGTCCTGCAGATATCATTCCCCTTAGATGCACCTGTTGGCAATTCTAAACAATGAAAGGTCAGTGGTGTGTGTGGTAAATCTGTAGCATAAAGGTCTGAAAACATAGTTAGATAAAGGTTTGAACCTTACTCCTGGCAAATGTAAATGTGTGTGTAGGGTAAAATATTTTATGAAATCTCTCATCCACTACATCACCCAATGCCAGTTTTTACATGGGCTCATGATGTTCCTCACCTTAGAAGTACCTTGGGACAACTTCCATCCTATAATCTCTGTGGCACATGTGATAAATGTGTAACACTGTAATAGCAATGCATAGATAGGTAGTGGTTTGAAACTTAGTACTGGCAAGTGTGTGTGTGTGTGTGTGTGTGTGTGTGTGTGTGTGTGTGTGTGTGTGTGTGTGTGTGTGTGTGTGTGTGTATCTCTGTTTGTCATTAGTATCCTGTGTGGGTGTGATTGTGTAATAGCAGGTTCCATTGGGGAGTGGGTTTTGCTAAATTATTATATTGATGACCTAGTATATGTCCCAATATCCACATTACAAGGCCAACAGTTGTCAAACACCATAGAGGTTGGTGTAGACAATCCACAGCCCTAAATGTGTAGTGCCATGTGCAATGGCTATATGACAGCATGGACTAGTTAACAACATAGGCAACCCTTCTAATACTCAGAGACCACTCTCCACCCAGGAATCATACACAAACACACTTGGCTAGGCATCAACCACTATATCAGTAGTTCACCTGCAAACTGCCTCACAGATAGTACCCACAGTGTGATTGCAGTGGACTCCATGTCAAACCGATGACCAGACATGAACTGGTGTCACACAAGCTATGGACCCATGTTCTCTCATGTTTTGGATCTACCCTTCTGAGGTGCAGGAGAACACAAGGCCACCCTGTCTGAACATGTTTGCATACAGCAGTAAGGTGGGTGGTAGCATTTGCAATCCATGTGATGTTGACATCATGCACAAAGGCCACTTGACACTTATGACTGTTGTCAGAACCCTGGACATTACCTCAATGCCAAGAGATGTGCTGCCATTACCTTTAGGAACACCATGACTCACATGAAGTAATACATTAGTGGTATTCCACTGAACAGTGACATTGTTATAACAGACTGGGGAACACAGGTTGACAGTCCGCTGCCTGTTGACAACAACAGTCCCACTGAAATCAGAAAGTACTTTGATGTGTTATATCTCCTGCCTAAGTGTGTGTTATCCAGCAAGTAAAAGGACATGGTCACCCTGTACCATCCCCTCAGTAGCCCAATCAATGTGTACAGTGGCCCTTTTGCCATGTTCCCCACTGGACACCTGCAACAACTGTAGAGTCTGCAAACATGCCCCACAAAGGGAATACCATGCCTTATACACATGCCCTGTATGGACAGACTCCAGTAACTCCAATGAATCCCCATATCATACTGTCTATGTAGGTGCAATCACTACCTCAGTTACACAGCCATGTCTCACCAAACTAGGTCAGGAATGCTATAGCTGAAAATACCAATGTGTCCACACAACATGCTCCAGAGACCTGAAGCAGACTTCCACACAACAAAGGACATGCTTGTGGGACAGGTACACAACCCAGACACTGTCCATGTTGTGAAATATAAATCATATACATGTCAAGCAGTGCACATCACTGGCCACCCACAATAGAAATCTGGATGAGTGGATGGGGAATACAATACCCACCCCTTGGGACCACTTCAATGACTATACTCCTAAGCCAGACTGGGGACTACTGTTATGTGGCCTGATGCCAGTGTATTCCCTTGGGCTAGCCTTGTAGAGCCTTCAGGCCCATTCACCTAATACACACCTATGAAACAATGAAACTATTGATCTCAATACTGGCAAGTGTGTGTGTGTGTGTGTGTGTGTGTGTGTGTGTGTGTGTGTGTGTGTGTGTGTGTGTGTGTGTGTGTGTGTGTGTGTGTGAATAGTAATCTCAGTGTGTTTTCTTGATGAATATCCCTTGTGGCTGTAGTTATTAGAAATTGGAGTTGTGTCCAAATCACAAAACGTACCTTTCTCCATTCTATAACAGATGCTGTAAATCAGCATATACATATGTACAACCCTCAGCCGTATAATCTGTGAGGCATATGCAATCACTGTGTTACAGACCTAGAAAATCCACGCATATACAGCTGTACCCTGCCTTAGACATAGTGGATGTGTTATCACACTGCCATACCCTTTGGTCTTGCTGCAGGGCCACATCTCGATGACACACAAATGCCTAGAACAGAAACAGGATACAGCATGTGAGAACACATTCACTCAGCACTTCACTTGTGGGGGGATAGAGGGGAAAATCTGGCACTGAATGTGTTGCCATGACTGAGGCCAAAATCTGTTGTCTCAGGATAGGTATTAGCATTGTGCAGTAACTCACAGCACTTATGTTTAATGATGTGGAGGTTGTTGATGTAACTATTAAAAACTGTTGTGATTGTCGTTATTGTCTTCTGCATATCTGCCTTCATAGATGCCCGTACAGGATTCCATCAGGGATCCCAAGTTGTGTTTGAGGCTAATAAGGGAGTTCAATTAATGGGACACCACCTTTCTCTGCAACAGTGTCCTCCTTCTGTTGTACACTTTAGTAAAGGTAGGGGACCATCACATTGTCTCCCAGTGTTTGGAGGATAGTGTCTGGGTTCTGTTGGCTCTGGCTAGTACCATGCATTCATGTACCCATTTGTACCATGCATATGTGTATGATTTCACAGTCATGCAGCTATTTCCCATTGCCATGGGTGCAGTGAAGTCATCCACCCCTGTTTTCATGGCTGCAAAGTCAGCTTTGGAGAGGTTTTGCAAGGTGGTTACCTTTGTGGGGGGGGGTGGCTGACATGTTGAGGTCCATGTTGATTACAGCCTGTGTGGATCTCACCATGCAGGGATTGACAACTGTGGATGAACAACAATCACATATTTAAGTAGTCAACACAGGTCAAGGCTGTTGCATCCTCTACCGGGGGTCAGTATGAGCCTGTGCAGGGATTGGAAATGATGAATCCCAGGAAGTGTTGGGCCACTGTACTGGTACTTGGCTTCTTTCCCCAGGTGATGGAGGGGTAGTTGCAGTCACATACTATGTCAGTGTTGTGTTGGAGCATCATAGATGGAAGTGTGTTGAGGAATGTGCATTGACAGTCTAGGGACATAGATGTGGACCCATAGCAGGCTATGGCCTGGATTGCACTATTACCCCAAGGCAGTTGTACCGGAAGTTTCTCCAATGCATTATGCTGGGATACTAGTCTGGTACACTGCTCAGGGCTACTGCCACACCTGCTTGGACAACATAAGAGATTTCAACCATGTCTCTTGTCATATAGTCCAGGGAGGTGTGTCCCAAGTCATTCACACCCACATGGTTACAGAGTGATAGTCATAGTTGTTGTTGTGGAGTGCCATGACTGGCTGTGTCATGTGTTGGATGCTGGCATGTGAAATATATTTGGCTATCTATCCATATTCAACTTAGTGAGTGGGTTATGTGTGTGCCTCAGTATTGAGTTGCCCATGATCTCTGTATTGTGCAAGGTGGTTAGCCTAAGGAGTTTAGGTTGAAGGGCATACTATGTAGGCTAAATATGTGTCCCTTGGCATGTGCAATGTTGTGGTGTCTAAGTGGGTGTCTTGCTGTTCTGTGCTGTTTGGGTAAATGTCCATTAAGTGCTTCTGTAAAGGTGGATGTGTGGCTTTTCACTGTATGTCATGGCTGTCAAAGTGGGTGTCATGGTGAGCTATGTGTTCCACATGGAGTGGTGCAGGTGATGATCTTATCCTCTTCACCTGCTAGTCCTGTCTTTGCTGGAGAGTGCATATGTCCACATTGGGTGATATACTGGTAACTCTTACAGGTCTGCGTGTTTGGAGTTTAGAGGGGTTGTCAGTGTACATGAGGCAGTTGCAACAGCGCCTCAGAATGGACAAGTGCACCAGGTCAATGGGTAAAAGCACAGAAAACTGCCCATCAATCATGCCAGGGGGACATAATTAGTAAGTACTGGGGCTACGTCTGTGATGAATGAGTACTGCTGACAGCTCCCAGGTGTGCCACACTTACTGATACAATAACCCAGTGAAGTGCCAGGCCATAATGCTACTTGAAGTGCAAGACAGAAATAACTAGCAAGTTGGAAATGATGGCAGACTTTCTGCCACCTGTAATACTTTACCTCAGCTGTGCAGTTATCAGCAGCCTTGGGCATGTGAAAGTTCAGTAAACTCCATAACACATGCAATAATTGCATAACACTGTAGTATACATGACTAGATAGGCAGGAATTCTAATTCCAATACTGGCAAGTGAGTGTGTTTGTATGTGTGTGTGTGAATCATGTACTGTCTGGCTTATACCATTTTTGAATTGTGTACTACACTCTAACTTCCCCTCACCCCAATCTAGTAGTCCTGTTGATGTAATCCACCTTAGAAGTGCCCTTGGACTAGCTGAAAATGTATAAGCTCTGTGGTGCTACAGTAGCAATAACTAGATAGGCAGGATTTCTAATTCTCCTACCTGCAACTGTTTGGATGTGTGTTTGTATGAAAATCATGTAGTGTGTGGGATACACAATTGTTAACCTGTGTACTACCCTTTATGCTTCCCCTCACTCTAATTTAGTAGTCTTGTTGATGTCATCCACCTTAGACGTACATTTGGAGTAGGTAGACATGTATAAGCTTTGTGGTGTGTCTGATAACTGCATAGCACTATAATAGCAATAACTAGATAGACAGGAGTTTCATTCCCCCTACTGGCAACTGTTTGGATGTTTGTGTGAGAATCATATAGTGTGTGGGTTACACCATTTTTGACCTGTGTACTACCCTTTACGCTTCCCATCACTCCAGTTTATTTGTCTTGTTGATGTTATCCACCTTAGAAGTACCTTTGGACTAGGTAGACATGTATAAGCTCTGTGGCATGTCTGATAACTGTGTAGCACTATAGTAGCAATAACTAGATAGGCAGGAGTTCTAATCCCCCTACTGCCAACTTTTTGGATGTGGGTTTGTGTGAGAATCATGTACTGTGTGGATTACACCATTTTTAACTTGTGCTCTACCCTTTACATTTCCCCTCACTCCAATTTAGTACTCCTGCTGATGTCATCCACCTTAGAAATACGTTTGGACTAAGTGGAAATGTATAAGCTCTGTGACATGTCTGATAAATGTGTAGCACTAAAGGAGAAATATCTAACTAGGTAAGAGTTCTAATCCCAATACTGACAACTGTGTATGTGTGTGTGTGTGTGTGTGTGTGTGTGTGTGTGTGTGTGTGTGTGTGTGTGAGGATCGTATCTTGTGTGGCTTATACCATTTTGATGTGTATACCATAAATGGCTAGTGACCACCCCCTGTTACCATTATGGTATATAGTGTGGTAACAGCATCTGCCTTACACGCAGCACGTTAAACCACTGTACTGTCCTCTGTACAGATGTGTCTGGAATATCCAGATGTTTGCAACCTATACATGGTCAGAAGTGGTCTTTGTGCCTTAACAATGCCCATGTATGTGATATTGTAGCCAAATAGGCCACAGTGAGTGTACTGACACATATGGCAGCATGAGGTATCATAACTAATGAAACATTATGCTGATATTTAGTCTTTCACCCTCACATGTGGCCATCCTTGTAGGTATAATACATGAGTCCAGATGCTTGGTTTTACAAGTGAACTGTTCATGTCATGGGTCACATTAAAGGCTGGAAGAGGTGTGGACTGACATATTGTGATCCTAATTTGAATGTAACAGGAACACCTTGTATTTTAACAATGGTGTGTACACAATTTATATACACTGTATACCACTAATGTGTCACACGTGTCTCTACCTTAAGCTGTTTGTCCAGCACATTTTGCTGGCCTCTATCCAGACATCTTGACACTGACAAGTTGTGAGGTATGCTACAGGAATGTTGAATTCACATCAGATAGGCCCCAGTGGTGACTACTGTGATGCAATGTAGTTAATCCCACTACAAGTGAACATGCACATAAAGCAATATAGCTGTTACATAAAGCAATATAGTTATTACTGATAGTTATGTGCATGGTAAATTGCATGCCCCTCACATGCCTGGGGTATTGTCAGGTAACAACAGCATAATGACATACTCACCAGCTTCAGATTGCTGTCCCATATGCAGACTAGAGGATCCTAGGTAGATGTGAGAGGGAGGTATTGTCAGCAAACTCACATGTGGCCTTGGTACAGGATGGATGCAGCATGTCTGCACATTTACAGTACTAGCCCCAATAATACACAATGTTCTGTCCTCACCATAGATGTGCACCTCTATGCATTAGAAATCTCCTTCCACAACTGCAATCAGACCTGACACATGGATGTAGATACAATACAGATACATGTATGTTTGATACATTAGTGTAGTAATCCCCACTGGGCCCTTACCTGTACACTCCTCATCCAGTGTGTGGTTGCAACCCACCTCCACAATGCTTTCCTCAGCTTCATAGCTTGTGCATTGGGCAGGTGGCCCACGGTTGGCAAGGGGTTCATTGGTGTGTGTAAGTAAGGGCTGGATGGCTGGGCCCACACCTGTGGCTAGCCAGTCCATCACTACAGCAGCAGTCCATTGACAGCATGGTGGATGAGGTCGGTGGCCCAATGTTGCACCAGCTCATAAGTTCTGTGTGCAGGCTGGCATCATTTACCCTGTGGACAAGATCACTCTACAGGGTGGTCCTCTCCTGCTCATCTTGTGCTCTCTGTCCAAATAACAGTGCATAATGTTCACTCACATATTGGGGAATGATGTCAGTTTCCCCAACAGAGAATGCTGGTAGGTGAGCCCTCTGCATGTTACCTGGAAGACATAAACAGGAAAAAGGTCACATGACCTCATACGGTTGTCAAATTGCACATCAACAGTGTACATTACTTGCAAATAATCCAAACTACACCATAACCTTCCAATCTATCATGGCTATAGCAGCTTGCATTGCACTCCTGGCCCTGAACTATCTTATTCCCCCCAGTGTTGGACACTTAATTGCATAGTCCTCTATTCTCAATTAATTTCTGTGTAGTGGGTTGACAGTGGCCATTTTCCATGTGGATAGTGTGGGGATGGTGGCAGGCCTGTGTTTGTGGTGTGTGAAGGAGCTGTGAACACATGCCTGAGTTCACGTAGGAGGCAGACAGTGATGTTATTATGCCCCATGGTGATTTGCTGTCGTTGCCTTAATTAGGCAATATGTAGATGCTCACCTTTGCTAAGGAGGAATGTGGTTGATGTGCATATCCCCATACACATCCGGGGTGGACAGGATGGCAATGTTCCCACCTAACCTGTCTGATGCAGGTTGCCTATATCCATGGCATGTGTGTATGAGGTGTTCTTTATCCCCAGCACAGGGTGAATTGCATTGTTTCCACTGAGTCTGAACACATATGTGGAGACATTTGCAATTGTCTTTGGTGGTGTGGATATGTCTGATATTTAGTCATTGTCAGCCTTACAGGAAGTCACCTGTGAACTTACATACTTGCTCAGATAGAGGTGGACTTGCTTCCAAGTTGTTGCCTGCACATATGTGTCCTTGTACTGCCAATATAGCAACCTATTATGTGGTTTCTGTATTGCTACTGTCCACCAAAGGGGATTACTCTACCTTGGTGGAGGCTGGTTTTCCAGGTCAGGTACTGCTGAGTCCATATAGCTACAGTGGATGTAAAATGTATACACCCCTGTCACAATGCCTGGTATTTGTCCAATTGAAACATGACACCACAATAACTAATTTCTAAACAATTCCCACCTTTAATGTGACCTACAGCCTGTGCAATTCAATTGAAAACATAACAATCTGGTCTGTGAAAATATATGGAAATAATAATCAGTACAATAAGCCAGTTGAATGGGTGTGCACACCCTTAAACTTATATGTTGTGTATGAACCTCTTGAGATGGTTACAGCATTCCTTGGTCTTGGCTTGGACTCTAACATCATGGCACATCTTCACATGGCAATAGTTGCTCAACTTCCTAGAAACACCTTTGATTGTTTTTCAATGGGATTGTACAGGTTAGGGGTCACATTCAAGATGAGAAACATTATGAAATGATTTATTTGGTCTCATTGTCATACAGCACACAAACCTGGCATTCCAACAAGGGTGTGTACACTTGTGATATCCACTGTATATAGGTGTTGATATAGCTGTTAGTGGTAGGCATGGACAGACGGTCATAACACAGTTGAACATTTCTCTGATTACTACCTGATAATCATGCCTACTCTAGTAGCCATATCAGTATCAGGGCAATGCAACAGCCAGTAGATGTACACATTTATGTCTGTTGTATGCATTGACACTGATATTAAACACATGTGCAACATGCACAACTTATGTACCTGACTGCTTGAAACCCATGTGATTAGTTTTGTGCCTTCCAGCTGAACATATGCATACATACCTGTCCTCAGGGGACACCTGGAATACATTTCTGTTCTATGTTAGTATGGCACACTGTATTTACAGTCTTGCTGCTCAATCATACTTCTCAACCTGTTATAGCAGTACGTCTGGACAATAGCACACATGAATGGGTGACTAAAGGGACATCAATATTGATACTGTATTAATATAGCTGCATCATACATTAGTAAGTTGATTGCACAGTAGGCTTTGACATCACTGTGATAACGTGGAAGATGTCCAACAGTCATAATGAAGCTATTATGTTACATTGTAATTGCTCACGACTTGCCAATGGTTTGGCTGACAACACAGGTATATGTGTATGTGACTACAGACATCAGTCACAAATGTGACTAATGTCCAGCAGAACACTGTATAGGTGTATGTTATTAATTCAATACATCACATGCAGTTCAACACACATGTCTGCAACAGTACGTTACTATGCACATGCCCTATATAGGTCTCAACTTTACAAGACAAACATGTATCATGCTCATATTCACAGGTATCATATGGATATGGACAACATCCCATTAACTAGCCTAGCAGTGGCACAGTCACAATTGTTTGACAGACACCCCACCAGTTGTCACATGTGAGCTGTACTTTCCCAGTGTGAGTCAGGCTCCTGAGCTGTGATCCTACCTCACAACCTCTTAGAGCATCAATTCTGGACATAGCCTAAAAGGATGGGGGATAAATCGGGACACACTTTAAATCTTCCTGTTACAAACTTAGGAAGTTTGTAGAATGATACATTTTGCATTACCATGAATATTCTTAAGGATGTGGAGTCTTAAACTCTTTGTCATTACTTGATGACTTCAATCCTCAGCTATTTGCCAGAAAAGTACAGATTTCAGGAGGAACAGACAAAAAATATGATGGAAAAATCTGGACATTCTGTGAAGATCTGTACAGTTGAGAGGTATGGCTGTGATCTTTCCCACTGCAGAGAGGGCCATATGCTATGGCCATAGCAGCTGTTCAGCAGGGCATTAGTACAGCAAGTCATCTTGGGACATATATTCTTCCAAATCATATTTATCATTATTGCAGACCAAGTACTACATTCAATTACATACTTACATCTTCCACTTACCTTTTTTTCTCTTCTCTTTTCTGGTATATGTTTTATTTGTTTTCTCTCTCTCTCTCACTCTTTCTCTCTCTATCTCTCTGTGCACTACAAGTATAGAGCTGGTCTGAATAGGTGGCAGCATGACTTTTGTAGGTGATGCCCATGACCAGGTGACACCCTGCGCACCTATTGGTGTTCCCCACTTGCTAATTGCATGCAGAACAGCTGTGTAGTTATTCCAATAGCCACACTGCTATAACTGAGTACTCCATGTGGGCATTCACCCTTTCCCTTACTTGTGTGGAAGAAATCCTGGAGTTGTGTGAGCTGATACCTCTTACAACAAGACTTGTGGAGACAAGCCAACCAAATTGTGGAGAAGGTTCAAGACTTAGGGACAGAATGTGAGTATTGCTGTTATATGTTTGGAATACTGGTAGTTTAACAGGGTTTGTCTGCACATGCTACTTCTGCATGGGTTTCAGTCTGACAAAGTCCTGTCTCTGCATAGCTCTCAACTGTAGGACTATCCACATAATGGCCACAGGTTAGCCTGTTATGTTTGGCCTGTTCCCCAGACAGGTGTTCTTGGAAAATCAGTAGCAAACTCTGGTGATTGCAATCTGTAAATGCTAACATCCATTTGTTTTTCTGACTTTATATCCCTCAGAAAATATATGTTACAACAAACCCTGTAACACCAGCAACCTTCTCAGTGTGTAACAGCAATATGTCATGTATGGCCATGTATTTGGGCCTCTGTCCACCACTTATGTCATGCTTTGTCCAGATGTCATACAGTAGGAGGTTGATAGGTATATGGTCTATCATTATTTAGTACTGTCATTCCTGCTGAGGAGAATGGCTGGGAAACATGTTGAAGTCTGTACATTCAAGAGATAAGTGTATAGATAATGCTCTTAGATGCCCTTGTAACATATTTTATGTGGGGGAGAGTAACACATGTTTTAAAACTAGGCTGTTAGAACATGTGAGACATAGTACTGATATGAAAGATGACAGCTCTATAGCCATACATTTGAATAAATCTTACCATGGGGACAGTAGTGGATTCCAAGGTACTGTTTTGGAAAAAGTCTGTTCCTCAGTTTGATAAAACATTTATAAAAGGACAATTGTTACTTACAGACTCAATGTATTAATATTAAATGTGATACGTTATCCTGTAGGGGTTAAATTAGGAGTGTAATTGGAGGCTGTCTAATTATCTAATTAAGTGTTAATTGCTTCATGTGATTTAAGGCAAGTATTCCCTGTAATGTTTTATACCTTGAAGGCTTTGGCCAAGATATCAAGAGTATAATAAACATGTGTGAATTACTGGCTGGTTGTATTTCTCTTTGCTATGTTCAGTCATTTTAGTTGTTTTGCTAAGAGATTGTTGTATGTCTGGCCATTGTGTATGGCCTATCATGATTTTGTAGCAGTGTACTGTTCACTTTTTTATTTGGACTGTGGACTGGGGCAGATGTGAGTGTCATGTGTCCTTTTGTATCCAACTGTGCGTGCTACCTCAGTTATGGGTGGTCTATCAGCAACATATGTTTGCATGGGCATTTTGGGACATGTATGCATATACCAATGTATGTATATATGGGTCCCCTTCACATGATCGACTTTTCACAAAGTCGACTTTCATATGGCCGAGACCATATGATCGACTATTGAAAAGCCGACCATGGGGAAATATTATGTCCGTACAGTGTGGAATGGGAAAATGTCCATCTTCTGCACTGTAGTACGATCTTGGAATTGGTATATTTATGTTTCGGGGGGTGTGGAGGCAGAGTTTTAAGGTAAGTCTTCGTTGTGTTTATTTTACATGGACAGCTTTCCGAAAGTCGATCATATGGTCTTGGTCATATGAAAGTCGCCTTTGTGAAAAGTCGACCATGTAAAGTAGACCCATGTGTGTGTGTGTGTGTGTGTGTGTGTGTGTGTGTGTGTGTGTGTGTGTGTGTGTGTGTGTGTGTGTGTGTGTGTGTGTATATATATATATATATATATATATATATATATATATATATATATATATATATATATATATATATATATATAAATATCTATATATCTATCGATTCGGCCTTCTCAGATGTGTGTTGCAGTTTTAGAACATATGTTGGTTAGTAATGGTAAACACATTCCAGGATTAGTTATAACAGCATGCATGAGTATTCCCATTAACCCAAAACACCAGATTTGGAACATTTGAATAGCAGATCGAACACATGAATATATGCAACCACAGTGAGCATTACACCTGCATGCAGGTTACATTGATAACAACAGGCCACCACTGGTAGTATTTCAACATAGAACATTAATAGAAACATAGTTCAACATTTGTAGAACAATAGGACACATGTCCTAGTGGTAGGTTTGGTGGAAAACATACCCCTTCATTTATGTATTTAGATTATTGGTGAAGATAAGGTAGGGCAGAGGGAGATGTCATCTTCAATGATCATTGCTCTAATCATTACTCTACAGGTATTATTACAACAACCTATGGCCTTTGGTTGGGCAGTGGTATGTTTGTACACAGTGCATAATTACAGCCTTCTCATAGCTACTTTATACCCTCTCTTACCTGGAAGACCTGTGGAGGGAATTTTTGTTAATACTACCTATTTCTACCCATATTCACATAGTCAGGGTTACATATGTGCAATCATAGTGTGTGTGTGTGTGTGTGTGTGTGTGTGTGTGTGTGTGTGTGTGTGTGTGTGTGTGTGTGTGTGTGTGTGTGTGTGTGTGTGTGTGTGTGTGTGTGTGTGTGTGTGTGTGTGTGCGTGTTGCATGTGTGTGTGTGTGTGTGTGTGTGTGTGTGTGTGTGTGTGTGTGTGTGTGTGTGTGTGTGTGTGTGTGTGTGTGTGTGTGTGTGTGTTTGTGCGCATGCTACTGCCATACTCTGCCTTGATTTCTATCGGTCACTCTGGTTGTTTGCAGAGTGGACCAGTACCTGTGACAGCATGACACTTTTGAACATTTCTTGGGGAGACCACTTGGTGTATGTAGTTATCTTGCTGTCATTTGCAGCGTTGTGGTTGGACCATGGGTATTGGACACAGTATAACTACAGCCTTTTTATAGCTACTTTATATCTTCACTTACCTGGAAGACCTGTGTAGGAAATTTAAGTTAACACTACCTGACTATTTCTACACATATTCACAAAATCCTAGTTGAAATTATGCATACAGCTTACTACCACTCCTGGAATTAGAACCGTGGCTGTTTCTGCTAAAAATACAAGTTTGTGTTTCATCAGAACAAGCTGTTGAGAAACTGCTACCACTTCCTTAAATGTTTTCTGTCTCATTCTCTCTTGGTTGCACAGTCTGACCTTGTAATTACAACATTCGTATACATACATTCCTATACACACTTTTTGACATAGCACAGTGTGGAAAACAGTGGGTAACACAACATTACTATTCAGATATCAGATCTTGGTGCATGAAACATTTCATATCAGTTACTCTCATGTCTTACAGAGGCACTAACTTTGTCAGATGAGACTTGATTGTTTAATGCTTTCAGAGCTATATATTAAAATCTACAGTTTATAACAACAATGTTTTCATTAACCTGACTGGATGTTGAAACAAATGAAGTTTCATAAGGCTCTGTTGTCTTAACAGTAGGAAATATGAACCTGCGTGGATTGTGTAGACATAAGGTTTGCAAAAAATACTAACAGTCATCTTAGCTGTATATTAAATCTGGCATAAAGAAACACTAGAAATAAAATGGTTACTTAGAAATATACATGTGGGCAAAGGATATATTGAAAGTATACAATGGTGATAAATGAAGCAATAAATGCATTGATAATAAAGCGTTGTCTAAATAAAATGTTGACACTATACAATAGATACTGTTACACTGAAAACAGATGTTGGTTGAAGGACATTAAATAATACAATAAGATAAAATATAAGATGTATATACTAGAACAATGTTGTATTAAAGTTGGTTACACTATTTTAACTACGGACAGTAATATCATATAACAATCTCTGTAATAGTGTTTAATTGAATATTATACAGTTCAATAGTTGAAGTTTGATGGCACACGACTAATAAGAATTTGATGCTTTTAGTTATATTTGTTGTTTGGAAAGCTGAGGGAAGATGATGAATAGGGATAAGAGGGGTCACTTGAATGGTAGGGTCTATATTAGATCACCGACCGCTTAAAGAAGCGAACGGTGACTAATCAACCCTATGTAAGTGAAAGCTTACAATCGCGAACTGTCAGAACAGAGATTATTTCCTAGGGAAAAAAAAATCGCTGTTCCAAAACACATACACACAACACAAGCACACCAAACAAACAGCAATCCACACACATACACCTAAAACCTTACAACTAACCCTACACTAAACTATACACACACCACTAACTATCCACTTACACTCACCTCACCCGCTCCCTAACCCTAACCCACCTAACCCGCCCTAACCCTCATGTCTACACAATTGCACACATACCTAACCCATGCTTTAACCCTAGCTCACCTAAACTGCCCTAACCCTCACATCCACACAATCGCACATTTACCAGAACCCGACCCTTAACTTTCCACCACAGCGCTGAAAATACCAAAGCAACAGAAATGGACAAGCAATATCTTTCCCTAGGAAAGAATTCGAGTTTCTGTTGTTTCGATATTTTCAGCTTTCACTCCATAGGTTTCGATATTAGAACATTCGAAGGTTTTAAACCTTGATGTTCTATTATAGACCCGAATGGTAAACCTATTCAAGGATGGGATGATTTCTCCCATGAAGAGAATGATTGGTTGTTTATATTTTGAAAACCACTTTTTACGCAGACAGTTTTTATTTGTACCTTTTAAATGGATGTCTATGCAGTGCATTTATAACATATATGAAATGAACAGTAAAAAGTTTTCAGCAAACATGCAAAGTTATGTACATTCAACATACATGCAAAGTTATGTACAAACACAAAAACAGGACAATTGTTAAATACAAAGGTATAGTTAGTCTAACTGTGAAATGCACTTCTGTCAATGTCAATGGCTTAAATAACAGCTTTAAAAGAGGAAGCTTACAAAGATATCTTAAGCTATGTAAAGCACAAGTAGTATTTCTACAACACATCTTATACAGCAAGACATTAATAAGAATAATATGCATAATTACACATTATTAGCAAGTTCAGAATATAATAAAAAGCAAAGAGGTGCACCAATATTATAAAGAAAGACTACCTTGATGCCCAAGATCATAAATACAATCAATGAAAACTCAAGAATGTTTTGTTTAGTGTCAGTATTAATAAATGGTTTGGCTTATACCCTGGTAAACAACTACTGGATACCAGGACTGGGTGTCAGGACAGCAAAACAACATTTAGAGAATGTAATACAACACACCAAAGGTAATACAATAATTGCAGGAGATTTTAATTGTATAATGAAAGAAGAGGACACAAATGCTAAAAACACATGCAAGAAATCTTCACTATCAGAATTAATTACACATTTTACTGGCTCATATAACTTAATGGACATTAACATATATGCTGAACAAGATTCATTGATATTCACACATTACTCACATAGACATAACACCTTTTTCAGAATAGATAGAGTGTATATAAGAAAAGATCTTACCACAAAAATAAAGTCAAAACAATCACCTGCCCCTTCTCAGACCATAATGAAATAACTTTTGAAATAGATTTTAACTTTAAAAGAAAACTTACAATCATAAGAATTCCAGCCTATATAGCAAACCTTAAACAGTTTAAACAATACTATACTGCAGATATGCAAACATTTCTAGATTTAAACCTCACAGATGAGGTAGCAGACACACACATATGTATATATATATATATATATATATATATATATATATATATATATATATATATATATATATATATATATATATATATATATATATATATATATATATATATATATAAAATGCAATTAAAGCATATTTATATGGGAGGGCGGTAGCCTGGTATAAAAACAAACAAAAGTATTGGAATAAACAATTGGCAGAACTACAAACTAAAATACTAACAATCTTGTAAAAAATAACTGCTACAAATAAAACAATACTGTTCGGGGTCCCCTGGCTGTCGACAACAAAAATATTATTGAGACTCAGTCGATTGCGTCTCTTCAGACCATCAATTGGACTCCAAAAAGATTTTTCAAGCACAAGTGTCTTAAATGCAGCAATATAAATCCAACACGTCTCTTCAGACCATTAGTGATATTCCATAAGAAATATATAAAAACGTGAGCATGAACTTAAAACTTTTATTGATAAAATAACAACTGGTAAGCGCTTTTGCTGAAAAGCTTTTTCAAACCTTCAAGATCAGCACAAAAGCTAGCTTATATAGTGCAGTCTTAATATAACAATTAAACAATCAAACAATTAATACTACATTACTTAAAGAAACACTTAAAGAAACACTAAGCTGCACATAACTATCCCAGCAAAAAAACATGAAAAGTACATTAGTATTAGCACAAATACTGATGTAATAAAATATTAAAAAATATATGTTAATATTTTTTAAAATATCAAATTCAAAAACACATATTATATAGCTGTATAAAATATATATAAAAAAAAAATATATATATATATATATATACGTATCTAAAAATATAAATGAATGCTGTAGATATATTCCTAAATCTTGAGTATACAATGCAACTAATACTATGCAGAAACCTTTCATTATGAATTTTCTCATTTGGTTCTAAACCTTCTATTTTTCAATGCAGGTTTCATAGGAATTTTATCATTAATCCTGGGGAGAAATGAGCTTGCAGCTTAATTATCCATTGTGCTTCTGCTTGCACAGTATAATTCTCTAAGTCACCTCCTCTATTACTAGGCTGAGTGACATGTATCACTGAAAATCTAAAAGTATGATTGTCATCATGTTGCATCACATGCTTAGACAATGCATTCATTTATGATTTAATACGAATTTGATAGATATGTTCTCTTTAGGCATTGGGTGTTAATGGTAGTGAATGGTTTAGATGAACAAAGTAATCTAACGTAACTAGCCCTTTCTCCATAGTGGATACTTACAACCGGGGAAGAAATCGCTCTATGAGCAGAGGAAGGCAAAAAAGAAAGGCACTAAATGGAGAAATGAAAGAACCAACCTTGAAAAGGATGTGGGAAAGGATGACATAGTATGGAACCTCTCACATAGACCTTTGACTCAGTATGAACTTCAGGTCCTTAACAAGGGCTTGTCATTCATACCATCTAAATGTAGTACATTGACAGATACAATTCTGGATGTTAAATTATTTGTAAGGAACTTACAACTGAAATTATTTTTTTCTGAAAATAATTATAACATTTCAAATAAGCAGTTTAAGAAACCTAGCTTATATGTTCCTAATTTACATCCCATACTTGATACTTTTAGTAAGATTGTAGAGAAAGATATTTATTCTTTAAGCAGAGATATAGAAATGCTTAGAAAGAAAAATAAAAATAATTTGACTCCAAAACAAATTAAAGCATTGCATGACTTATTGAATGACAGAAATATTTCCATCAGACTTGCAGATAAAGGTGGCCCTATTGTATTATTGGATAAAGCTTCTTATGATAGTTCTATGACTGAAATGCTGAAAGATACACAATATTATAGTCCCATTTCTGATACTGATGTTCAGCAACTTGTATGTAGAATACATAATACACTGGAGGACATGTACAAAATGGACATATTAGACAGTGATTTATATGAATATTTTTTGCTTGAGAATCCTATCATCCCAGTCAGTCAGGGTGTGTCTGGTAGAGGATGGGTGACTGAACACTTATCTATCTATATAGAGAAAATTTTACGACCATTAGTAGATATGAATTGTTTTATATTAAAATATTCTAAACAATTTCTATTGGACTTATATGAGGGAATAAAAAATTTATCTGGAAATATCCCTTATATGATGGTCACAATGGATGTGAAATCTTTAATCACTAATATACCCAATGAATCTCTTTAATTTCTTTTTAAAATTTACTATGGTTAATTCCACAAGTAACATCAGTTTTAGATGTGTCAATCTGGCTTGGAAAATGGACAAATTTTTACATAGAGATAGCATGCATCCGAATCATATTTTTAATATTATTAAAGGGGGAAAATTATTTGATCAAGGTTGAATTGAATTGGCATGATTTAAGAAGAGACATATAATGCAGCTAGTATTAATAGAACAGAGAATGAAAGTAAGCTTCAGAAAATAGCTTTGGTTTTTACTCAGGATATTCAGTCAATTAAAGGAATTATTTGTAAACATTGGGATCTACTTACTATAGAGCTTGGTATTTACGTGTTTACTTTGTTCATCTAATCATTCAGTACCATTAACACCCAATGCCTATAGAGGCACCAGGTTATGTACAAAATGTAATTTTTGTTGCTATATATGTAATATTAATATGTTCATCCATCCAGTTACTAATCAAATTTTTACTTTTAATGTTAATGCTGATTGTGACACCACAGGCATGTGGTGTGCTATGTATATCCTTATATGCTGAGATGCTTGGGATGTTGGTTAGAGAATAGAAGATTGAGTGATGATAAGGGAACATATCTATCAAATTCAGTTCTAAATCAGAAATGAATGCATTGTCTAAGCATGTGATGCATGCAACACACACATACTTTTAATTTTTTTCAGTCGATACATGTCACTCAGCCTAGTAATAGAGGAGGTGACTTAGAGAATTATACTGAGCAAGCAGAAGCACAATGGATAATTAAGCTGCAAGCTCCCCCAGAGACAATGATAAATTCCTATGAAACCTGCATTGAAAAAAAGAGAAGGAAAATAGAAGGTTTAAAACCAAATATGGGTTTCTGCATAAAGTAAGGTTTAGTTGCATATTACTCAAGATTTGGGAATATATCTACAGCATTCATTTATATTATTTTAGATTATATATATATATATATATATATATATATATATATATATATATATATATATATATTTATATATATATAATATGTGTTTTTGCTATATAATATTTGTTTTATATATATATATTTTTTAATATATTTTATATTTTTTATTTCATTTTTAATATTTCATTACATCAGTATTTAATGTAATTTTAATGTATTTTTCATGGTTTTTGCTATGTGATTATTAGTGTTCTTTAATAATGTTTAATTAATTGTTTAATATTAAGATTGTTATTATATAACTGCACTATATAAGCTGAAAGCTTTTGTGCTTATCTTGAAGGTTTGAGGTTGAAAGTTTTTGTTACTTTTATGTTAGTTTTTATTTAATCATGTTAAGTTTTCAGTTCTTTTTATATATTTCTTATGGATATATATTAATGGTCTGGACTAATTGTGGGATTTATATTGCACTTGTTAAGATATTGATGCATTTAAATCTTTCAAATTCAAAAATCTTGGAGTCAGATTGATGATTTAGCTGAGTTTCCCACTGAGTTTGTTGTCGATTTTTTATGGATTACGAACAGTATTGTTTTATTTATTATATATTTTCTTTATTTTTTCATCTGTTTATTTTCTGTTTTGTTTGTGGCTACAAATGCTGAAAACCAACCACAGATGGCAAGACAAATCCAAGGAACAAAAGTAAAATATAAACCACTGAGGCAAGTTATAATCCGCTGAGACAAGTTTTATTTCCTAAAAACAAGTTGTTGCTTGTGGATGTTTTGCAGCATTTGTTACAAACTAAAATAGACAAAATGAAATTGCATATTCATAAAGGCAATTTAGCTTCAGGAAAAGAATTAGAAGACCTCAACAAAAAATACTCAGAGATATTAAATCATAAAACAATGATTAATCTACAGAAGTTCAAACTATGCGCTTACTCTATGAATCCAAAAAATCAAAGGAGAATAGCTAACAGGATGAAAAGAATGATAAAGGCAAATCAGATAAAATAAAAACACAATATAGACCAAAAAAAGGTATCAGACTTAGAAGGAATTCTAGAAACCTTTAGAGTGTATTTTAATAAACTCAATAGTCAAGAAACTAAAGTAGAATCAAGTGAAGCACTTAGAAAACTCCTTAAGGAAAATATAAGACTAAGACTATCAGACGAACAGAGAAAAGTAATAGACAACGATATAACTATGACAGAAATTAAAGCGCAAATCAAGAAACTAAAATTAAATAAAGCCCCAGGTAATGATAATATGACAACAGCAATGTTTAAACTATTACCTAATAATGCATTAAATCTATTACTAAGTGTGTTCACATCAATTAAAGAAGATAATAAATGCTCTCCTTCTTGGAAAATACACTCAAGTATCACCAATTGTGAAACAAGATAAAAAACCTGATGAGTGTACCTCATATAGACCAATAAGTGTATTAAATAGAGATTATAAAATATTTATGGCAGCTCATGCAAACAGAATAAAACAAATATTGCCATTATTGATAGAGAACAATCAAACGTTCCATTAAAAACAGAAATGCATATGACAATGTAAAGAGAATTCTGTCCCTTATTGAGTTCATAAACAAAACAAAAAAATAAAATGAATGTCATTTGCTTAGATATTAACAGAGCATTCGATTCTGTGAATTGGGATTACCTTTGGCTTGCACTGGTGGAGTATGGATTTTCAAAAAATGTTACCTCACTAATAAGGTCACTTTATGACAAATCTTCAGTGTACATAAAAATAGGATCCTGTTTGTCGGAGCCTGTTACCATTACAAAAGGTACAAAACAGGATTGTCCACTTTCTCCTTTGTTATTTGCATTAGTAATAGAACCATTAGCAAATTTCATATGTGCAAATCCAAACATTCAAGGAATTCAACTAGATACCGACCTTGAGTTAAAGATTCAATTATTTACCGACATTTTATTGACTTTAAAAGAATATAATAACACACTAAAAGAACTATGGAAAGCAACAAAACAGTTTAAGAAGATTTCTGGGCTATCATTTAATGAAAATAAAACCAATATGTTACTAATAAATATGAACAAAGATGCAATAAATAATAAATATCATAAATATCTATCTAGAAATGATACAATCAAATACTTAGGAGTTAAAATTACAAATGACATAGCTATAACAGTGCACCTAAACTATAAAGAGATTTTGGATAATATCAAAGAACTCATACAAAAATGGAATAATCTATTTTTTACCATGGAGGAAGGACTATCCTGGGGGATTCAGGAAGGCTGATTTTTCATTAAGAACTGTATAAGAGCTCCTGCATGGAAAATCGCTGCCAAGCGATACAGGATAGTGCCATTTTCACATGCATGAGCAGCCCTACACTGTTCCAGCACAGAAAACTGGTAAACATACAAATCACCTCATTTGCTGGTGAAAACCATGCAAATGAGGTGATTTAGTGATTTAACAAATGCCAGGTCTCCATGCTAGAACAGTATCAGTACAGAAATGTATTCAGAGGCATGACAGCTCGTGAAAAAGCATGCGTTATGTACATTAGACATGACAATGGCCAAATATAAGGCCATTGGCATTAAAAAGTGATTAATTAGTATGAAAATTAAACTTTATTTTTTTGGCCGATCTTGGCCGTTTAAACATAGGGCAGCAGTGCGTGAACGGGATCGTGCCGAAAATAAAAAAAAATGGGAAAACTCAATTTTAAGTTAAATCTGCATTTTGCCAATATAGTCAATGACATGCAGAATGTAAACAATATTAGGGAGCACTGGTTGTCAAGGGGAAAGGGTCCGTTTTAGTGCAGTAGCTAACGACCTACACACTGGGGTATGCAAATGAGGGGAGTTATACTGAATCACATATTTCTTCAAAGTGTCATCTTGTACCTAACCATGTAGGTGCAGCAATACAATAGTGCAAGTCTAATAGCTGGAAGACTTCATAAGGGGGTGTTTCATGTTTGCTGTAAGCTCATTGGAGCTCTGTGGCCCGTGTTTGCCCTTAGCTAAGCACAGATAATGAAGGGGATGTGTCAGATGTGTCTGAGCTCTGTGTACATAACCTAAATGGGTGTGTGCACTACGTTTTAAACAAAACAAAAAAAAGAGGAAATGGCAGCACTGTTTACATTTCAGCACTGGGTATGCACAGTACACCTCGGGGCTTAAATAGGGAGGAACTGGGAAGGGGAAACAGCAGTAGGAAGGCAATCAAGGAGAACTAGCATAGCTGGCAGGTGGAATGTATCAGAATCAGCCAATTACACATGCAGCAGCCCAGCACACTACTATAGACTACGCAAACACCTTTCAGACTGGTTTTACCCACAAACTATACACCACTGGTGTACACAGATGGGGCTTTTTAACTGGCAAAACTAATTAAAAATGTTAGAGGCTGCTGCTGCTTTACTCCATCAATATGTGCTAGAGACTGGGGTGGTAAGGAGGAGAATGCTGACAACCAACCCACAGTGAGGAGGAGGAGAAGAGTGTACAGATCCAGGGTAACCTACCAGAGCCTACATAAGCTGGAGATAGTAGAGTGCTATAGGGTAGACAGGGACATTTTACAGCAAACTGTCCAGCTCTGCCGTCCCCACCACACACACACAGAACCAACAGAGGGGAACCCATCCCAGTGGATACCAAGGTATGTGTAGGCTTAAGAATACTAGCCACAAGTACCTTCCTAAGACCAACTGGGGATACCATGGGGGTCTCACAGGCATCATCATCCAGGGTACTCCACTAGTTCCTGTATGCCATGACACCACATGCCAATGAGCACATATATTTTCCTATCACCCGTGACACTTGAACCAGAAGTATGCGTCTCTTCCACCGTATAGCAGAATACATAGACTGCATGCACATCCACATCAAAGCATCACCTGATGAGTGGGGTACGGTCTACATAAACCACAAGGGCTTCCCCTCCATCAACTGCCACATCATGTGTGATGCCCAGGGCATTATCGTGAATGTGTGTGTGTGTGTGTGTGTGTGTGTGTGTGTGTGTGTGTGTGTGTGTGTGTGTGTGCTGTCAGCCCTGGAAGCTATCATGACTCCCACATCTGGCAATGCTCACAGCTGTATCAGGGGTTTGTGAGGGGGGACATTCCATATGGCCATCTAGTGGGGGATGCTGTCTATACACTGGAGCCTTGGCTGATGACACCCATCAGAAATGCACACAAACCCAAACAAGAACACCGTATTGAGGGACACGCACAAAACAGGATCATTGTAGAGCATGTGTTTGGGATGCTTAAGTCATGGTTCCGCTGCCTTGACATATCTGGTGGAGCCTTGCAGTACACTCCAGCTACATGTGCACAAATGTTCATAGTATGTGCCATGCTACACAATATGATCCTGTAGAAATAGCTGCAGCAGGAACAGCATGGGGCAAGGCCACACAGCCCCCACCATTGTCAAAGCCAGCACAGGCACAGAGGGACTTGGAGGAGGAACTTCCTGAGCCTGGCCCTTTAGGCAGAAGGAGGCATGCCCAGTATGTCCAGGCCTTGGCAAAGAGGCAACCATAGCACACACACTGACACTGTAGGGACCCAGGGACTGATAACTCTCTCCAACTTGCACATACAGTAAAAGGGATACCAAACATAACACTATCTGTGCTTTACCATGTATAGGGAGTATACTACGTGCATCCAACATAGTCAGTCCTCCAGCACCATCCTCAATATTGGCCCAGCAACAAGGTAAGTCACCTTTCCTATCAATTACTGAATGGAGTAATATGTCCTGATAGTTGTATGTATGGTATGCATGAAAGCATGCAAGGGAATTGGGTGGCTGAATAGGATAGCAGCAGACAGCTGACACCTATATGGGGCAGCAGGAAATCCATAACAAATACTGGTGTCAACATACTAGGCAGTACTACACAGGGTGACAGCCCCCACCATAGTACATGTGATGGCCCAAATAACTTTGGGTGTCAATAGGTCATACACATGGATGTCAGTGAGGGTCACATACCCACCACCAGCCTCACACAGCAGGACAGGTGTAGATGACCATAAGGAAAGGCTGGGCTAAGGCTCCCAAATGATGGCAATGGTGAACAGCCCCCCACCAGACCTACACAGACATACTACAATAGGTCTGGCAGCTGCATTTTAGTTCTGAAGGGTAAGAAGTCTGAAACTGAAATGTATGCCATTCAGATCTAACATGTGTACTCTACTGATATGCCTCCTTTCTGCATGACAGGTCACAATACAATATGAAATGGAAACCAATAGATTAACCAAAATACCAGTACAGTCATTGCAAATGTTTAAAGTCTTCAGGTGTACACCCCCTCACAATCCCGTGTAGAAATGCAATAACATGTAAGTTTGAGGAGTAATTTCACTGGAGCACAGATTGCCACAGCTGTCCCAATCTACATTGTTGCATGTGTAAAATATGCAGGGGTCAGCGTGGTAAGTTAGCTGTGTGCTTAATATTGCCTGGAAGTGGTCAGCATGTGGGCCTGGATGGTTGTGTCTCAGTGGCCTAGGTACAGTACAGTGGTTGACAGAGCCATGTTCCAACAGCTGCAGTGCCAACCACACTACTTCTCAGCTACATCCATGTCAGCAGTTGTACATACTCACTGTTCAGATGTCAATATCTGTCACCATCAGAAAGCTGGACATGCCATGAATGGGGGCC